>NC_091755.1:43279323-43319323 GCF_043380555.1 Nothobranchius furzeri | reverse complement strand
CTCCTTGAACCGTCACCTTATTGTGGTGGAGGAGTTTGAGTGCCCTAATGATCCTAGGAGCTATGTTGTCTGGGGCACTTAGTGCCCCTGGTAGGGTCTCCCATGACAAATTGGTCTTAGGTGAAGGGTGAGACAAAGAACGGTTCGAAGGATCTTTCATGGCGGTTAAAACGAAGAGTTGGAGTACCTGGCCCGGAGGGTTACCGGGGTCCCACCCTGGAGCCAGGCCTGGGGTTGGGGCCCGTGAGCGAGCGCCTGGTGGCCGGGCTTTCGCCCATGGGGCCCGGCCGGGCCCAGCCCGAACCGGATACATGGGCTCGTCCAACTGTGGACCCACCACCCGCAGGAGGAACATGAAGGGTCCGGTGCAATGTGAATCGGGTGGCAGACCAAGGCGGGAGCCTTGGCGGTCCAATCCCCGGACAAGAAAACTAGTTTTTGGGACATGGAACGTCACCTCGCTGGCGGGGAAGGAGCAGGAGCTTGTGGCAGAGGTTGAGCGGTACCGGCTAGATATAGTCGGACTCACCTCGACACATTGCATTGGCTCTGGAACCCGAGACCTGGAGAGGGGTTGGACACTCTACTTTGCTGGAGTTGCTCCGGGTGAGAGGCGGAGGGCTGGGGTTGGCTTTTTGTTAGCCCCGAGACTCTCTGCCTGTGTGTTGGGGTTTACCCCGGGGGACAAGAGGGTAGCTTCCTTGCGCCTTCGGGTCGGGGAATGGGTCCTGACTGTTGTTTGTGCTTATGGGCCAAATATCAGTTCAGAGTACCCACCATTTTTGGAGTCCCTGGGACGAGTGCTAGATAGTGCTCCATCAGGGGACTCCATTGTCCTGCTGGGGGACTTCAATGCTCACGTGGGCAATGACAGCTTGACCTGGAGGGGTGTGATTGGGAGGAACGGCCCACCTGATCAGAACTCGAGCGGTGTTTTGTTATTGGACTTCTGTGCAAGCCGCAGTTTGGCCATAACGAACACCATGTTCGAACATAAGGATGCCCACCGGTACACTTGGTACCAGGGCAGCCTAGGTCACAGGTCGATGATAGATTTTGTAGTCGTATCATCTGACCTGCGGCCGTATGTTTTGGACACCCGAGTGAAGAGAGGGGCGGAGCTGTCAACTGATCACCACCTGGTGGTGAGTTGGATCAGATGGCAAGGGAACATGCCGCGTAGACCTGGCAGACCCAAACGCATAGTGAGGGTCTGCTGGGAACGCCTGGCAGAAGAACCTGTCAAGACGGTCTTCAACTCCCACCTCCGGCAGAGCTTTGACCACGTCCCGAGAGCAGTGGGAGACATTGAGTCCGAGTGGGCCTTGTTCCACTCTGCGATTGTCGAGGCGGCTGTTGCTAGCTGTGGGCGTAAGGTGGCCGGTGCCAGTCGTGGTGGCAACCCCCGTACCCGCTGGTGGACACCAGAGGTTCGGGGAGCCGTCAGGCTGAAGAAGGAGGCCTACAGGGCGTGGCTGGTCTGTGGGTCTCCGGAGGCAGCCGACAGGTACCGGATAGCCAAGCGGGGTGCAGCAGTGGCAGTTGCCGAGGCAAAATCTCGGGCGTGGGAGGAGTTTGGTGAGGCCATGGAGAAAGACTATCGATCGGCTCCAAAGAGGTTCTGGCAAACTGTCCGGCGCCTCAGGAGAGGAAGGCAGCAACTCGCTCACACTGTTTACAGTGGGGATGGGGAGCTGCTGACGTCAACTGAGGCTATAGTCGGACGGTGGAAGGAATACTTTGAGGAGCTCCTCAATCCCACCAATGCGCATTCCGAGGAGGAACCAGAGCTGGGAGGCCTGGGGATGGACTGTCCGATCTCGGGGGCAGAAGTTGCTGAGGTAGTCAAACAACTACACAGCGGCGGAGCCCCGGGGGCGGATGAGGTTCGTCCTGGGTATCTCAAGGCTATGGATGTTGTAGGGCTGTCATGGTTGACACGTCTCTACAACATTGCGTGGTCATCGGGGGCAGTTCCTAGGGAGTGGCAGACCGGGGTGGTGGTCCCCATCTTTAAGAAGGGTGACCTGAGGGTGTGTTCCAACTATAGGGGGATCACACTCCTCAGCCTCCCTGGAAAGGTCTACTCCAAGGTACTGGAGAGGAGGGGCCGATCGATAGTTGAATCTCAGATAGAGGAGGAGCAATGTGGTTTTCGTCCTGGCCGTGGAACTGTGGACCAGCTCTATACCCTTGCAAGGGTGATGGAGGGGGCATGGGAGTTTGCCCAACCAATCCACATGTGCTTTGTGGATTTGGAGAAGGCTTATGACCGTGTCCCCAGGGGCACCCTGTGGGGGACGCTCCAGGAGTATGGGGTGGGTGGCTTTCTGTTAAGGGCCATTCAGTCCCTTTACCAGAGGAGCGTGAGTTTGGTCCGCATAGCCGGTAGTAAGTCGGACCTTTTCCCAGTGAGGGTTGGACTCCGCCAGGGCTGCCCTTTGTCACCGGTTCTGTTCATCACTTTTATGGACAGAATTTCTAGACGCAGCCGTGGTGTGGAGTGTGTCGAGTTTGGTGGCAGGAGAATCTCGTCTCTGCTTTTTGCGGATGATGTGGTCCTCCTAGCTTCACCCAGCTCTGACCTTCAGCTCTTGCTGGGTAGGTTCGCGGCCGAATGTGAAGCGGCTGGGATGAGGATCAGCACCTCCAAATCTGAGACCATGGTTCTCGACCGGAAAAGGGTGGCTTGCCACCTCCGGGTCGGGGGAGAGGTCCTACCTCAAGTGGAGGAGTTTAAGTATCTCGGGGTCTTGTTCACGAGTGAGGGTAGGAGGGATCGGGAGATCGACAGGCGGATTGGTTCGGCGTCTGCAGTGATGCGGACGCTGAGCCGATCTGTCGTGGGGAAGAGGGAGCTGAGCCAGAAAGCCAGGCTCTCGATTTACCGGTCGATCTACGTCCCAATCCTCACCTATGGTCATGAGCTTTGGGTAATGACCGAAAGAACGAGATCGCGGATACAAGCGGCCGAAATGAGTTTCCTCCGTAGGGTGGCCGGGCTCAGCCTTAGAGATAGGGTGAGGAGCTCGGACATTCGGGAGGGACACGGAGTAGAACCGCTGCTCCTCCGGATCGAAAGGAGCCAGTTGAGGTGGTTTGGGCATCTGGTCAGGATGCCTCCTGGACGCCTCCCCGGGGAGGTGTTTCGGGCATGTCCTGCCGGCAGAAGGCCCCCGGGTCGACCCAGGACACGTTGGAGAGGTTACATCTCCAATCTGGTCCAGGAACGCCTTGGGGTCCTGCCGGAGGAGCTGGTGGACAAGGCCGGGGAGAGGACGGCCTGGAGCTCCCTAGTTGGGATGCTGCCCCCGCGACCCGGACCCGGATAAGCGGAGGAAGACGAGAGACGACGACGAGAAGTTGATGACAGCACTTCTGGCCTGGCGGAGGAACTTTTAACAATGACTGAATCTTTTATTTTTGAGCAGCAAGTTTCTGGCCCCACCCATCACAAAGGCCACACTGTAGACCCTGTGTTTTCACTTGATCCTAATATTGCTAATCTTAATGTGAAGGATGTCCACATGAGTGACCACAGCTGTGTTTTATTTGATTTGCTCTCCAATCCTGAGTCCACGCCTTCTGAGATCACATGACAAAGGCGCATCATTACTGAGAATACAGCAGCAAGAGTCTCTGAACTGTTTGACTCTAATTTGCTCGTGGGATCTCAGGATGTGGACGGCTTTATTCACAGCCCAAACAGTCTCTGTAAATCCATTTTGGATGAGGTTGCTCCTTTTAAGTCAAACCTGGTACCTCGGAAATGGTTTTGTCCATGGATAAATGAGCATTCAGAACATGAAAGGACTGCAGGAAAACGGAACACCTGTGGAAGTTTACTAAACTTGAGGTCCATAGGCTGCACCTTAAGGACCTGTCTTCTTTAAACAAACTGATAAAAGAGAGCAGGTCTGACTACTTCCGTCAGCTGATTATCCGAAACAAGAACAAAACCACAAGTTTTATTTGACACCATCGGCTCTATTGTAGGTCCTGCTGCTCCTCTTACGCCTGTTTTTAACAAAGCTGATGCTAACAAATTTCTTAATTACTTTGCTGACAAAATTCAGGATATTAGGAACAAGCTTTCATCCTTCCTGTCATGTAACGATGATGTAGATGAACCGGCTGCTCATTCGTGGTCCTCTTTTTCAGCTGTAACACAGGATGATATTTTAGCCTCGGTAACCACAATGAAGCCTTCTTTTGGTCTGATCATGTTTTGTAAACTCCTTTTAAAAGTGTTTGATGCCATTGGTCCTTGGGTTACCAGACTGATTAATCTGTCACTTTCTTCTGGTGTTTTCCAGTTGCTTTAAACGTGCTTTTGTGGAACCTCTTCTCAAAAAATCTAATTTGGACCCAGCAGATCCTAAAACCTCTAGACCAATATCAAAACTCCCATTCTTGTCTAAAGTTTTATGGAAAGTGGTCTCTGTACAACTGGCATCTGTCTCTCAGGATCACAATGTTTTTGACAGGTTCCAGTCCGGTTCCCGTAAGCACCACTCTACGGAAACTCTGCTGCTTAAAGTGTCCAATGACATTCTGATGTCCGCAGACACTGGGAAATGCGCGGTGCTAGTCCTGCTACACCCCTCGTCTGCATTTGACACGGCCAGCCATGAGATCATGTTGAGTAGACTCCGAGATTTGGTTGGGATGTCAGGTCCAGTCCTGGCATGGTTTTCATCCTATTTATCGGGTAGAAGCCTCGAGTGTCTCAGTCAACCAGATCTTGTCCGACTGAATTGTTGTGTGGAGTACCCCAGGGCTCTGTTTTGGGCCCGGTTTTGTTCTTGCTTTACATTCTTCCTTTAGGAAAGTCAATGCGGGAGTTTTCTGATGATCATCAGCTGTATTGTTCCTTTAGGTCCTCTGAGGTTCAAACATTGAATTCCTTACTGACTTGTCTCTAGCGCATCAAACAGTGGCTCGGTGCAAATGCCCTACAGCTGAATTCAGACAAAACTGAAGGGTGACTGCCCCTGATAATGCTATTCCAGGGATTCTCCAGCACATAGGTGATTTGAGCTTGTCCGTTAAACCAAGCCTTAGAAATCTTGGTGTTTTCTTTGACAAAGTGTAGCCGACCCCTCCCTTGTCTCTTTGTATTCTGCGTTGTGTGTCGTGGACCAAGGGGCCAGCAGACAAGAACCACCACAGGGTTGCAGCCAGTCAGGCAGGTTTATTCTGTTTAAAACAAGAATACTTTCAGTACAGCACTTCGGTACCACAGGTCTACTCACAAACACCTTCAATAAAGAACAAAAAGAAACCACAATGGCACAGGAGAGCCTGATAAAGGTTACATGAACTTACAGCCACTGCACTGATAAAAAACCCTAAATGGATGGATAACAACATCAAACAGGCTGTAGAGTTAATGAATGCAAGTCGAAAGTGTTTTTTATAACATTAACACATTCATATGCGACACAACTCAACTCACTCACCTCTCCCAAGCGCAGCTAAGCGCGAACTGAGGGAAAAGAGCGCCACCACGGAAATGACATCCAGTGGGTTAAGAAAATAAAAGCTTCCCCGCAGAAATAAAATACAATCAGTATATCAAGAAGATAAATACACACAGAAAGGAACAACTGATTTTGGATTTTGGATGGAATATAAAATTGCTTCTCGACGGTGGCACAGGAGTTAAGTGCTCGCCCCGTAATCGGAAGGTTGCAGGTTCGAGCCCCGCTCAGTCTGTCGCTGTCGTTGTGTCCTTGGGCAAGACGCTTAACCCACGTTGCCTGCTGGTGGTGGTCAGAGGGACCGGTGGCGCCAGCGCTCGGCAGCCTCGCCTCTGTCAGTGCGCCCCAGGGCAGCTGTGGCTACATCGTAGCTCATCCCCACCAGTGTGTGAATGTGTGTGTGAATGGGTGAATGACTGATTGTGTTGTAAAGCGCCTTGGGGGGTTCCAGGACTCTAGAAGGCGCTATATCAAATACAGGCCATTTACCATTTACACACCTGTTACAAAAGGAATATCTCTTGAGCATCACTCAAAGCAGCTGACTAGAACTTGTTTTTAGCATTTGAGAGAAATCTCCAAACTCAGAATAATGGTATCCAAAAACGATCTTGAGTTGATTATTCACGCCTTTGTAACGTCCCGTTTAGACCACTGTAACAGTTTATTTTCTTGTCTAAACAAAAAGTTGTCCCGCTTACAAGTTCTAGTGCTGCTAGAATACCGACCCGTGCCAACCGAAGAGCTCGCATCACCCCCATCCTAAAAGCTCTTCATTGGCTCCCAGTTTCCTCTCGCATCAATTTAAAAATTCTTGTGCTGACTTTCAGAGCGCTGGCTCCGCTGTACGTTTTAACTTGTGAAGCACTTTGGGACCTTTTCGTCTGTGAAAGGTGATATAAATACAGCTTACTTACAATCCACATAATATTCATAAATGTTCTTATTTAGTAGCTTTTGTTTTTGGGTGTAGGGCGACCCAAGTGTGGACCAGGACAGCCTTCAGCCTCTTCTCCGTCCTGTCCTCTCATCAGGGCACTGAGTTACCAGGCAGCTTTCAGCCTGGCTCATCGACACAGAACATGTGTGTCTCAAAGGTTTCTGTAATGGAGCAAGTGGAATGTGTGTGTGAGCAGGAGTGTCGCAGCACCACACCTTCGCCCCAAAGGAAATTTGGCTGCTGCTGCAGACTTTGTGGCGAACAGAAGAGAGAGAGAGACAATGAGAGAAAGAGGGAGGACACGGTGAGAGGGACATTTTCTGTCAAACCTTCTGATAAGGCGTACGCGTGTGTGTGTACAGAAACACACACACACACACACACACACACACACACACACACACACACACACACACACACACACACACACACACACACACACACATCTTTTACAATGCTATTGTGTCTTGGATTCTTCTACAGAATGTGTGTGTGTACGTGCGTTTATGTGTGTGTGTGTGTGTGTGTGTGTGTGTGTGTGTGTGTGTGTGTGTGTGTGTGGGAGAGGTCATGTTCACACAACGTTCTATTTTTGAACATGCTGAAGAAGGGAAATGTGTGTGATGATGGATGGGGACACACATACACACCATTAACGAGGGTCACTACGGGAATCCCCCACCTTTATCGCCTACCGACACACACACACACACACACACACACACACACACACACACACACACACACACACACACACACACACACACACACACACACACACACACACCGAGCTTCATTCAGGAGGACTGGTGGTGTTTCTTCTCGGCTGGGTGATCCTGGTCCTGTTATTCGGCTGTTCCTGGTGTTTCGTTCGACTTGATGAAGCAAAGCTTTAAAACGTTTTAGAGAACGCTGACCAGGCTCTAACACCAGCTGCTCGCAGGCTCTAATCCGTCGTGTCGGAGCAGAGATGTAGATGTACATCATCCAGACAGCAGTGTGCTCTAGAAGTGACTCCGAGGAACTCAGACTGTCTATTCATAGCTCCTCAGCAGAGCTTCTCATTGCTCGTCCTGTAATTAATGCGCTGCAGCACCACAGAACAATACACGACCTCTCCCAGCAAACCCTCTCTTCTACACCAACACTTGTTTTTGTCTCTCATCTCCTCTGTCCTGTCTTCCTGCAGGCCTCTGTCATTTACGCTTTCCTTTTATTGACCGTCACGCTAGGATTCTCACAGCACAGCCGCCGCAACGGAAACCTTCACATCTTTCATCGTTTCATCTCCTGGGCTTGTTGCTCCTCAAATCTGGGCTTTCTATGGCTTTTAGAAGCTCACTGGTTTGTTTTTACACAGGATGGTAGATGGACAGGTCGGGACATAAATGGTGCAGAACTCATCCGATTCTGATCCACCATCATGGCAGCATCCCAACCTTGGACTTTCCACTGAAAAACAAACGTTCCTCACATGGCCAGTCTTGTGTTAGTGCGTTCTTACAGACACCGTCCTGTATTCTCCCGTCTTCAACAGTGGGACAATCTGGAGGAACGGGAAACACAAGAAAAGATAAGGAACAAGAAAAATTCCCAGGGCGGATGCCGGAAGAATAGGTGCATACCATAAAACTGCAGCATTCATCCTTTTAATCTGCTCTGTAAGTCTGTACACCCCCCCCCCCCCCCGTCTCTCTCTCTCTCTGTCTCTGTCTCTGTCTCTGTCTCTGTCTCTGTCTCTCTCTCTCTCTCTCTCTCTCTCTCTCTGTCTCTCTGTCTGTCTGTCTGTCTGTCTGTCTGTCTCTCTGTCTGTCTGTCTGTCTGTCTGTCTGTCTGTCTGTCTGTCTGTCTGTCTGTCTGTCTGTCTGTCTGTCTGTCTGTCTGTCTGTCTGTCTGTCTGTCTGTCTGTCTGTCTGTCTGTCTGTCTGTCTGTCTGTCTGTCTGTCTGTCTGTCTGTCTGTCTGTCTGTCTGTCTGTCTTCTCTCTCTCTCTCTCTCTCTCTCTCTCTCTCTCTCTCTCTCTCTCTCTCTCTCTCTCTCTCTCTCTCTCTCTCTCTCTCTCTCTCTCTCTCTCTCTCTCGCTCTCTCGCTCTCTCTCGCTCTCTCGCTCTCTCGCTCTCTCGCTCTCTCGCTCTCTCTCTCTCTCTCTCTCTCTCTCTCTCTCTCTCTCTCTCTCTCTCTCTCTCTCTCTCTCTCTCTCTCTCTCGCTCTGTCATCTTCCAGTGAGGTAGAGGATAAAGTTTTACCGCTTGTGCACATTTTCTGGTCTCACTTTGTTTGCATTTTATCCTCATTTTAGTTGTGGTTTAGTCACTAGCTCCTCCCAAACACGTCTCAAACTTCTTGCACTTTTTGACTCACAGAAGCGACATTCGACCAAATTCTAGACGGGATCCAAATTTGCAGATTATTCTATCTTATCTTAGTCAACCAAGGTAATAGAGAACGTTTCGAGACATTTTGGAAACTTCTTCACAAATACAATTTGGAATTTGTCAGTCATTCGATACGAAACATGTCCATGAGGTTTTCTGCAATAGAACCACTCTCACATGAAGAGATTTCAGCAGTTTGAGTCTTGACGGTCTCAGAATCTTCCAGAATGAGCTATGTCAGGATGCTGTCACTTCAAGGAAAGCAAGCTGCCCCCATCCTCTTATCGGTTTCAGTTTCCAGCTGACTCCCGATCCAGCCAAATCAGGGAAGAAGCCGTTCTGAAACCATCTACTCCTCCAGTCAAACGCCTCTCTGCAGCGCTGCGAGTGATATCAGACCATCGGCTCTTCTAAGAGCCAAACCAGCATTCCAGCTTCCTGTCGTCACCTGGAGACATCTCAGACTAGACGGGTCGTGTCAGAGCTAATCTACGGGTTCCTGATATCAGAGGTCCACTCCGCCGGCAGTGACCAGCACGACCTCTCGACCCGCTGGATGGCACGAGAATCTCCACACAAGGATGCGTAGATTCAACAGATTGCGTCGGATGGTTTTAATAAACATGTAAATAAACAAACACACAGTCAAACGCTTTTACAGCCCAGACCTCACGAGTTCTCTCAGTTTCCATTCCAACGTTCCACACATCACCTGAAATCACTTCCTATCCATTACATCACACATCACTCGTCATGTATCATCATTAGTTCAGGGAAACAGAAATAAATTCATTCTTATAAACCATGTACTGACTCTGTCGGTGTGTCTGTGGTCCCTGAAGAAGTAAAGTCATTAGAATCTTCTGATTAAACTTCTGAACAGACCGGTATTTCATATTCATATGGTGTCATCACATCTTATTGATTATTTTATACATCTGTAGTGCAAACCGTCCACACTACAACAGTTTGCTTCAAAGTGGTTTGAACAACTGGAAGATTTGGGACTCTGCCATCAAACATGGAGGAGCTGAAGAGTGTCGGGCTTTGTGTGGTTCTCAGCTGCCCACAACCCAGCGCTCACCTGCTGTTAGCCACAGGCCCGCATCTCGGTAAACAGGAATGTTGGCTCTTCCACAATTCTGGAAGGTGGGGACTCGGCAGGTGGGGTGGGGGTGGGATGCCAATGTCACAGATTGTGACATCACAATCAGGGACTTTTCAAACGGCTCATTGGAGCCACGTGATTCCTAAAAGCAAACACTGAACACAGGATAGACGTCTTTCACACATCTGTGAACAGTAGAGGCCCACATGGCTACACAATAAATACACATAAAGTCATAAAACGCCCCTCTAAAAATCAGTTTCTTCTAAACCAGGAAGCATCTACAGCAGGTGGGACGACATCTGCTCACCAACCAGCTTCAAAGATGTAAGTCGTAACTCTAGAGATAAACGTAAGCACTCTGAAGTGATCAAACACAGATAACGGTCCTTCTTGTTCATCAAATAAAGCTCTCTTTAGGAGGTTTGCTTCCAGTCTTCCTGTTTGCTGGAATGACATGATCTGTGTAATTTTCCTGCTAAGAAAAGAAAAAAATAGCATTTTCTAAACTGCATAAATGAAATCCCAGAGTCAGGACTTGTCAGAGGACAGCATGCGTGGTTGAGACAGTTTCTCATCACAAAAACTAAAATATCTCGTGTGACACCACTCTAAAATTATAGACATACTTCTGCTGCTCATTGACTCCAAATTCCTACATACCATGCTCCCAAATGACAGGCTCCATTTGCATTATGAGCATTCTTGCATTAGATGCCATTAAGAGCCGGGTTATGTTTAACTGAGCAGTAAGGAGTGATGTCAGTGCTGCCGGAGAGCAGACAGGAAGGACGTCTGGTTCTCACCCTCGCGTCTCGTACGTGGGTCTCAGCTCGGTCTTCAACCAGAGATGTTTGACTTGAAAGCGTTCCATCTCTGCATTTATTATGATGCACAGACCTGCATCCTCCGTTTTAGCTGGACATGAACACTGAAGCGACTTTACTATTGTGAGCTCAGTTAACTCGTCGCCGAAAGCAAATAACATGTTTCCAACATACATACGCGGTTTTAGTAAACCCTTTGTAGCAGGAGCAGCAGAACGAGATGTTCAGATGTAAAACACACTCCCATCAGGTGAAACTCCTAAACATTAGCCTCGACCTGCTGCTGGAAGCTTCCAGACAAACTTCCCTAAAAAGAAAAAGCTAGAACGTTCTCACCGCCTGGGTCTTTCCATCGATGAGCTCAACGATACTGTGACATCTGGATCTGTGTTCAGGGTTTAGCCTTCAGTTCTAATTCAGCAAAGCAAACAGTGCAAACGCGCTGTGGTTGCTTCTGTTTCATGTTTGTTGTAGCGCATCACCACCAGCATGTGAAGGTGTGTGTGTGCACGGGTGAATGACTGGGTTGTAAGGCTCCTTGGGGGGTTGTAGAACCCTAGAAGGTGCTAGATCAAATACATCACCATGCATCACTTCCAGGTTATACAATCTCCTTCTGGTGGGACTTTCTGGTTCTGTGATGTAGACGAGTTCTATCTGGCTGCATGGTGGTGCAGTGGTTAGCACTGTTGCCTCGCAGCACGAAGGTTGCAGGTTCGAAACTCGGCTGCAGCCTTTCTGCGTGGAGTTGCGTGTTCTCCCCAAGCATGCGTGGGTTTCCTCCGGGTACTCCGGTTTCCCCCACAGATCCCAACATGCCCTATAGGTTATAAACTGTAAGTCGCTTTGGATAAAAGCGTCTGCTAAATAAATAAACATAAACAGGTGAGGCAGTTGAATGCAGAGTACGCATGTGCTGGCGCATGGTCAGGATGGTACCACCGCTGCCTCAGTTTGAGCCAGGCACACCCTGGTCTAAGATAATAGACGGAATGGAGAAAACTGATCAGAATAAACGTAAATATGAAATGTACTGAAACTAAAAGGCTGGGAAACGACTAAAGCATCAGACAAATAAATGTAAATTAAATAACTAATACAACAAAAACTACAATAAGTGATCCAAAAGGGTTCAGATGAAGGCAGCTGGACTTCTTTGGTTTCTTGAAGACGTTTCTCTTCTCATCCGAGGAGCTTTGTCAGTTCTAACTGGAATATGGGAGAGGCAAGTCTACAAGCTGTAGTGTCTGTTGTAGTGTAACGAGCAGAAACTACTCTGAGTACCCCTCCTCTCCATCCCCTGATGGGTCACTAGCCTCTAGTGAGGGAGTCATGTTGTGGTGATTGGATGCAGGAAGGTGTGACCTGGACTGAAACTGCTCAGGAATTAGATGAAAGCTGCATTATATGTGCTGCAAAGGTGAAATCTAAGCCCCGCCCCTATTTAAAGTGGGGTTTCCATGTTTGACATGGCTAGCTTCTTTTTACTCCTCTCTCGCACCATCTGCCTTCTCCGTCCAGAATGTGGACTTTGTCATCTTCACAAGTGTGTCCCTTGTCCTTCAGGTGTAGGTGGACTGCAGAGTCCTGACCTGGAGAGGTGGCGTGCCAGGCTCTTGTGCAGTTGTTGTTTAGTTTCCTTGATGTAAACATCTGGACAGTCCTCACTACACTGGGCTGCATAAACGCCACTGAGCTTCTGTTTGGGTGTTTTGCAGGCTCCACGGAATCTGTGTGAGCTGCTCACTCGCTGCCTTCCCTCCTGACCACTACGACCTGCAGATCATTCTTTACTCTGCGTTGCTAAAACGAGATACACATCCAGTGGTGAGGGGACATTTGCCTTCGCCGCTGCTAAGCTGTGGAACACACTCCCACTGGATGAGCACCTGGCTTGGACACTCGTGCTTTTTGAATCAAAACTGAAGTCACATCTCTTGAAATAGGGTTTCGGCTGGTGAACCTTCTACGGGGTGTGTCTTCGGCTTTTCCTTTTATTTCACGGTTTCCTTATTACTCTATTTTGTGCCTTACCCCTACTTTAATTGTAGTTCAAGGTTTGGTTAGCCTTCTGTGTCGCTGCAGGTGTTATGCTGCCTTGCTCTATGCTTGGGTTTTAGGTGTTTTACTTTTTAAATCTTTGTTTTTACTCAGTCTATCAGGGGCTTTGAACTTTTTATTTTTACTAGTTCTTCTGCTCCTTCTTTGTCCAGCGTTTTGGTCAGCCGACACGCTGCGTTTAAATGTGCTTTACAAACACATTTGGGATGGGATGGGAGGGCGGTTGGGATGTTGGCGCTTGCTCCACTGCGTCCCTCCCTCAGGTGCCTCCTTGTGTTCCCCAGCCCACTCCAGGTTCCCCATTTGTGATTTGAGATTTAGTTATCCCATCTTTGTTAATGTTTTTCTTCTGATGTCTAGTTTTCAGGTTTAGGAGTTCGCTTATCTTTAGTTCTCTGCAGATGAAGTTTACCTAGTCAGTTTCCCCACTCAGTTAATTAGTCTCACCTGATCCCTTCTGATCTCACTCCCCACACACCTGTCACCTGTTTCCCTCCGTGTTCCCTCTGTGTATATAACCCTGTCTGCGTCTCAACGTGTTGTTGGTTCATTGTCTTGTGTCAGCGTTGCTTTGTCCTCTACAGACCTATAGATCCTGGCTCATGAGTGAGCTTTTGTTTTTGCCTTTAGAACTTTAGATTTTTGGCTTAGAGCAGTTTTGCTTTTCCTAATAAAAGGATTTTTATTTTATACAACCTCTCCTGCCTTGAGTTGTGTAGTGTTCTGCGTTTTGGGTCCAATCCTCCTGCCCTCTCAGCGTGACACAGCTCCAGCATTGCCTAAAGCTAAATTAGGGTGTCACCCTGGTGGCCCATTCTAAGGCCCTCTCCACACGTAGCCGTGGATCTGCCAAAACATAGATATTTTCTACGTTTTGGCCTGTCATCCACACGAAAACAGAGTTTTTTCACACGAAAACGGATCTTTTTAAAAACTCCGGCCAAAGTGAAGATCTGCGTTTTCTCCGTTTTGGGAGTCTGCGTGTGGACAGACAAAACCGGATTTTTAAGGTCCGCAACGTCACTTTCCGCGACAAAAAAATGCTGACATCACGTGTGCGACCTGTGTTTACACTAGCCGACATCATGGACGCCCTCAGAGCTGCGCTCGCTTTATCAATTGTCCAAGCGCTTTCTGCTTGTTTGTTTTTGCAAGAGGAATCACTGATCCTTGCGGAAGACCACAGACGAAGGACGAGGTTAAGAACGGGGGAAGTACTGCCGCCTACAGGTCTGGCATGTCCTTAACAACGTATTTATCCGGGTACGTGTGGACAGAGTTTGTTTTTTTAAACGCGGTGGTGTGGATGCAAGTTTTTGGAGGGGCGGATATTCGTTTTTAAAGAAACCCGGCTACGTGTGGACTAGGCCTAAGTCAATGGGTGTGCCTTCTGATTCCATGCTTACCTGTTTTTTTAAAGTAAATGGCCAGAGGCTAAATTCCTTTCACTGGCATGTGTAAAACAATATTAAAACCTCGGCTGAAAAAGGTTTTTGGATTTTCAAGGCTAGATTTTTAAGAGATACTCGTGTTCTTAACCCTAACCCAAAAACAGAAGATATCTTCCTATGTGAGCCCAAACGAGCTGATGACGTCAAACCAGGAACGCGCCACCAACAGCTAGCGCAAACAGTGCAGATGTCCGGTCTCTGCCGAGTTAAACTGGACTTGAATGTGTTGGAGTAACGATTTGAAATCTCATTTACATGACTCTGTATTTATATAAAACCATCCCCAACAGTAGATTTTTATGATAACCTGAAAGCCCTTTTGGGCTACTGTAAATCAAGCAAAGAGCTGATACTCATGGGGGATTTTAACATCAATTGGAACGATAAAAAATATATGAATAACCTCAAACAAACCACAGAATATTTTAATCTTAAACGACTGGTAGAAAGCCCCACCCTTAAAACCCATAATCTCCTAACAGGGATGTCAGATCATAATATTGGTTTTTTTTTCACACAAACTCTCAAAGGCAAGGTTTCATAACCCACAGACATCTAGAAGCTGTCACGAGTTCATTCCAGAAAACCAAACGTGAAATCTTGATAAAGCCCTAAGAGAGACTGACTGGAGTGATATTCTCAAGAATGATGACAGTAAAGGGTTGTGAATCCTTTGGTCTAAAATAAATACAATTATGACACAATTTACAAAATAGGAGAGACGGGAAAAAATAGAAATGCTCTCCCATGGACGAACAGCAAATGTATAAAACTGATGAAAGATAGAGATGTTTTACTTAAAATAGCCCTAAGATCTGGTCTGACCACAGACAAGCAGAAATTTCCTTCGGCTAGAATTAAAGTAACTAGTAAAGTTCACAAGGCAAAAGCAAATATTTTCATCAATGTTATGAATCATGCAAGAGGAAATAGCAAGCTCATCTGGAAAAATATGGACAGATTAACTGGTTAACAATCCAAATATGCTATTAATAAACTTGAAATCAAAATAAATTATACTCTGGTGAAGGGTCCTCTCATCATAGCTACTGAAATGAATAAATACTTTGTTGACACAGTTTGAGATATAACTCAACAATTCACCCCGTCTAACTGCGTTTTTGATCCAGTAAATCCTGTCATGCTGCTTTCAGGACAGAAGAAATAACAGGAGAAGTGGACAGTATTATCAGTTCCCTCAACCAATCAAAGGCAAAGGATGTATATGGTCTCAACACCCTTTTTTTTAAACTGTATAAAGATTCAACCGGTAACTCATTTAATTAATCTATCGTTTAAACAAAATGTCGTGCCTTTAGCTTGGAAGCTAGCTGCAGTCACTCCAATTTTTAAGTCTGGTGACAAAACTGAGATGGCCAATTATCGGCTCATCAGCATTCTCCCCACTGTGGGAGTGGGTGGCAAAGCACCTGAATGCATATTTAAATTTTGGACACACACCCCTACGTCCAATGCAATTCGGATTTCATGATTGCCAATCAACAGAGACTGCACACTGTGTCTTTGTGGAAAAAGTCAAAAGTCTCCTTTATAGGCATGCATGTGTAGGAGCTGTGTTCCTAGACCTCAAGAAGGCTTTCGAGACTGTCGATCATCAAATTCTTCTAAACAAATTGAATCATTTTAATTTCTCACCAAAGGCGCTGCTCCGGTTTCGGTCTTATCTGTGTGACAGAAAAGTGTGTGTCCTTGTTTGGCAATACATCCTCCTGCATTAGTTGTCCAGTTGGAGTCCCCCAAGGCAGTATTCTGGGGCAGATTTTGTTTAGCATTTTTATTGATGATCTTCCTGAAGTATGTTCAAAAGTAAACATTCAAATGTATGCAGATGATGCTGTTATTTTTACTGATGCTAAAAGTCCTCAGGAAGCCTCGCAATTGTTGACTGCAACCATGGCCCATGTACAAAAATGGGTCAAGAGTTCCCACTTAAAGCTGAACAAAAAAACCAGTCTGCATGTTTTTCACCAAAAAAACAATTGAACTAAAAAAATCAAACATCTTTCTAGAAGGGGTAGAACATGACGTTGCTGAAGAATTCAAATATCTTGGGTTAACTTTGGACCCAACCCTAACTTTTAAGAATCATATTAAACAACTAAAAAAAAAAACAGTCACTTTTAATGTACAAAATTTTAAACAAGTTAGACCTTTTTTGTCGCTCCATGCTGCTAACTTGTTTTTACATTCTATGATTTTGTCTCACGTGGAATACTGAATAACCTCCTGGTCACATGCTGCTGGTGCAACACTCAAACCCATACAATCCCTTATTTTTAAAAAATCCTTGATAAAAATCATTTAGTTTCCACCACTGCTTTGTTTTAGATAAATACAGACGTCTTAATCCTAGTAACGTTGTTACCTTCAAGAATGCTTGCCTGGTTTTTAAGGTTTTACATGGACTAGCCCCTTTCCCCCTGGCAGGTTTTATTAAATCACGGTCATCAGTGGAATGTCGACCATGGCCACAGATAGAGGAGACTGGGAGGTGCCTTACAGGCACACTGCTTTTGACAAGACCACACTATCCGTTAAGGAGACTAAATATTGGAATAGTCTACCAGTCAGCATAAGAGACTCACAATCATACAGTTCCTTCAAACTCAAACTTAAACAATGGTTGAAGGAAAAACAAACCTGTATCCATCAGTAACTAGTCCTCACAGTGGTGTTTTGTGTGTTTTCTTTCTGTTTTTCCTAGTTTTCTAGTTTTAAATATAATACTTTATTTTATTGCTTTTATTACCTGCCGAGGGACTGCAGATGTAAATTAGCACTGGTGCTACAATCTGGCATATTTACTGATGCAATTGTTGAAGTTCATCAACATGCACTGTCCCTATTAAATAAATAAAGAAATGAATGGATTTGGGGTCAAACCACCAAATGGTTCCCGAGCGCGGCCACCGCTGCCCTCCATGGGGATGGGTCACACGTGGAGATGAAATTCACCAGTGTGTGATGGTGGCTATGGGACTTACTTTATAACATTGATAATCCATATTTAAATGGAATATTACATTTATTGAATACATTTATATTCTATTGACAATTTATTAAAAGTAACCACCTACAAATTATTACACTTATCTCAACTTCAAGTTACACGACGTCGCCAGGAAAACACAGAAGTCTTAAGCCTTTTATTATTATTGCTTTCTTCACAATTATTTTCTTATTTTACAGATTCGTTACAACCATAGGACTTTGGGTGTTTAGGATGAATTTAATGAGACTTGGCTGCTTGAAAAGTGAATCAAAACAACAGCAAAAATGCATTATTTTAGTTCTTAAACACACCAAACAAACCTGCTCGAGTCAGCAAGAGGATTTTATTATCAGTCATGTCACATATTAATATCAGTGTAATAACAATGACTGTTATAACACTATAGTAAGTGAAATAGTTCCTTACAGGTCTCTCGGGAAGATGCGGGGCAGAGGAGTTTGAAAACGCCTCCTACACCTTTCCTGGTTTCTGATTGGTCCAACACAGACCTAGGAGAGAACATATCACACCTGTACTGGCGCGGCTCCACTGGCTACCCGTAAACTTTAGGGTCAAGTTTAAAATCCTGATTTTTGTTTTTAAGGCCCTGAACGGTCTGGCACCGGATTACCTGTCGGATCTTGTCACTAGATATGTGCCAAACCGGGCGATGAGGTCTGCTGATTGCCTGCTGCTTCGTGTTCCATTAATGAAATACAAAACGCGGGGGCAGCGTGCTTTTGTCTACGCTGCTCCGACAATATGGAATGCACTTCCTCTTTCGGTGAGGCTGGCATCATCCCTCCTCCGGTTCAAATCGCTGCTGAAGGCTCACTTTTACAACCAGGCATTTTTAAATCCCTGACTTTTATTATTTTATTATGTGTCTTTTTATTGACTGTAATTATCTGCCTTGTTGTGCATTTTATTGTTGACCGTGTATTGTTTCATATTGTGTTTTTACTTTTTATTCTGTACAGCACTTTGGTCGGCTGCCATGCCGTTTTTAAATGTGCTTTATAAATAAAGATGGTATGGTATGGTAAAAAGTTAGACACGCTCTATCTGGCTGTTCCAGCCGAAACAGCTGTTGTAGGATCGAGACAGATCTTACAACAGAACAGTTTTAGTGGCTAGAACCACCTCTTTCAGAACCAAACGACCATTATTTGTTTGAACCTGCTACGACTGCATCAGACGCTAACCAGCTCGCCAGCCTCCAGCAGAAGCAGTCTATATGAAGAAGCTCTTCGTGGCACAGCTCTGTCCCGACTCGAGCCATTCTAACCACCATAGACAGAACAGAGTTTGGGCCTTTTGAAGCTCCGTGAAGAGGTGGTTACTTCCTGACCCCCAGCTGCCTTTGGTGATGTGGACGCTGCGTCGTGTGAAACTCAGCCATGAATAAGATAGTTCTGATGATTAAACACAGCCCACCGGATTGATGTTTCTACTCAAGTTTATTTAATCTGCTTGTAATTAAGTAACACATTTAAATATTTCCTTGTTTCACAGGTGAAGATTTTACTGGTTTGTGCCGAGTCAAGCCCAGAACAGGAAGTGATGTCAAAGGAAGTAAAGATGGATTACTCATCACTCAAATTTTAAATAATGACTAACCTGCCAAAACGTATCATACAGCATCAAGTCTGGACAGCATGAACACACACACACACACGCACGCACGCGCACACACACACACACACCTCCAGTGTAGCAGTGTTATTCTACCTTACGTGGGTTTGAGTTAAACGTAACTTGTACGTAAGCAGACGCTTTCTAGGTCAGACGTGTTGCACACAAGTTTCTCACACGCCTCCAGTACCAAGGTTTGTGCCGTACTTCACGTATGCACTCTTTGTTCATGTTCTGTTTAGTCTGAACATTCCCACTTATCATATTTTCCCATATTTCTCTTTTTCTGCCTTTAACAAAAACTATGTAAACTCCCCACATTTTCTGACTTGGGTTTGTTTCCGTCAGCAATCGAATATCTTCTGCCATCAGAGCTGAGTTTGTGAACAAAAGAAAGTAGGAGAGTGAGACTGCAGCGTGCTGAGGGGGAGACGGGGGAGACGGGGGAGACGGGACTGTTTGGCTGAGCGAGAGGTTTTGGGCGGGAGGTGACTTTTTCTTTGTGTGGTGTGAGTGAAATCTATTTTTTTCCATTGTGGTGTGGGTAAAGTGTGTGTTTTTGTTCTTTTGTTGTGAGCATGTGGGAGTTGCTGAACGAGAGAGAGTAATTCCTGAATGCTATCAGACTCCGACACACTCAAACAGCAACTGAGTTAGGTGGGAATGATAAGGATTGGGATGGGTAAACTGCAAGGAATTTCATCTTGATACCAGAGTAAATACAAAAGCAACACAATCAGATACATAAATGTACATTTTCTGCAAGATGAGGACTCAATCTGACCTCAATTCAAACCATGTGACCACGAGTCTGGCTCCGAAACTCCGAGCTCCTGCAGGACGCCCACTCCGTATTAATCTGTGCAAAAGACACACATTCAATCATGTCTAAGGTTTATTTCATGCTATCATCAGATTAACTTTGAAGAAAACTCTGATGTGATTTTAAGTTCACTAAACACCCAGAATGATTTCAAATGAAGCTAACTGATGAGTCGGTTACTGTGTGTAAGGAAATCCATTCTTGTGATTATTAGATCTTGAGCACAAACTAAACCTTTCTGTGATGTGAGAAGGTCAACGTTCCACCTCAGCGGCCGTCACCAAACCTGTGCTTTTGGACTTTCTAAGCCCTGCTGAAGCTTTTAAGGCGGTTATTTTTCTAACATGGGAACAATTATTTGAGCTATTTCTCAGTCTGCATCCATTTTTATTCCAGACCATTCTTCAGACATGTTATTATACTGTAAAGGTCTATCTGTGGACAAAACATCAAAATCATTCTAAAAATGTGTGTGTGTGTGTGTGTGTGTGTGTGTGTTTATGCTGCTTCTAAATAAAAGTCTTTTCCAAATTAATTAAATAATTTGAGTGTGTTTTGATGTCGGAGCTTCTACACAAGCAAACTAGCATTTCATACTCTTGACACAAGATAAACAGTTCACCAGTTTTTCTACAGTTGACCTTTTCAGGTCCTGTAACCAGTCAATTCTGTGTGCAGAAGAGCTAAAACTGTGTAATAAAGCAGGAATCAAGTTAACAAAGCTATCACTGTTAAATCCTAGGTGCATTATGGTCTTTCTCTGTGCATTATTATATGGCATCAGTAAAGCAGCTCTTTCTAGACTTCAGCTGGTCCAGAATTCAGCAGCTAAGTTGCTGACTGGAGCTGACAGAAGACAACACATTTCACCAATTCTGAAATCTCTCCACTGGTTGCCCGTGCAGTTCAGGATAAACTTCAAAATTATGCTTCTCACTTACAAATCCTTGAACCATCAAGCTCCTCCATATCTGTGTGAGCTTGTCCATTACTACAACCCGCCGCGTGCTCTCAGGTCCGAAGATAAGCTCCTCCTAGATGTTCCGAATGCACGTTTAAAAAGCCGTGGAGAGAGGGCTTTCTCTGTCTGTGCACCCAAGCTGTGGAACGCATTACCACTGCTAGTGAGGCTAGCACCAACAGCTAGCATTTTTAAATCACGCCTGAAAACTCACTACTTCAACCTAGCTTATACCACATAATTATAGACCTCACTGACATCTGCACTGTTTATAAATGGACTCCACAATTATCGACTTCCGTACTATTGAGGTTCTTTGTAAAATGTTTTTTCCTATTTTTATTTCACCCTGTGTCTTCTTGATTTTTAGCTGTTATTTTTGGGAATTTTGTTGTATTTCCTTTTTATCTTCTATCTGTGTTCGACATGTTTGTATAACGCCGGTTTAATTAACTAACATTTTTAGTGTACAGCGCCTTGTTTGGTTGTAATGCCTTGTGAATGCGCTTTATTAATAAAATTGGATTGGATTGGATTATTTGCTCAGAATGAATACACACATTTTATGTTCATGTTTATGTATTTAGCAGACGCTTGTGTCCAAAGCGACTTACAAGTGACAATCGGCATGTTGCCCGTGAGGCCAACAACAACAACAATAACAACAACTTGACATCAGTCATGGAGAGGAGGGAACAAGGAGTGGACAGTAGAGAGGGAGACGGGTGCAGGGAGGGTGCTAGTTTAGAAGATGCTCTCTGAAGAGCAGGGTCTTCAGGAGTTTCTTGAAAATTGAAAAGGAAGCCCCTGTTCTGGTAGTGCTTGGTAGGTCATTCCACATTTGTGGAACGATGCATGAGAAGAGTCTGGGTTGTCCTGAGCGTGGTGTAGGCACTGCTAGCCGACCATCCTGTGATGAGCGGAGCGGCCGGGCCGAGACGTAAGCCTTTGCAAGAGGACTCAGGTAGATGGGAGCCGTACCATCTCAGACTCGGTAGCCAGTGGAGCTCAATGAACAGAGGGGTGACGTGTGCTCTTTTAGGCTGATTGAAGACCAGACGTGCCGCTGCGTTCTGGACCATTTGAAGACGTCTCACAGTCCAGCCTGGAAGACCAGTTAGAAGGGCATTGCGGTAATCGAGGCGGGAGATGACAGTAGATTGCACCAGGAGCTGGGTGGCATGTTGTGTTAGGTATGGTCTGATCTTTCGTACGTTATACAGCGCAAAGCGGCATGAACGAGCAACAGAGGCAACATGATCTTTAAAGGTCAGATGTTCATCAATCACAACACCCAGATGTCGAACTGCCTTTGAAGGAGCCAGAGATAGAAAGTCATTCTGGAATGAGATATTGTGCTGTATGGATGGTTTTGCTGGGATGACAAGTAATTCAGTATTAGAGAGGTTGAGTTGGAGATGGTGGGATTTCATCCATTCTGATATGTCAGAGAGACAGTTTGATATTCATGCAGAGACAGTGTGGTCGTCCGGTGGAAATGACAGATAGAGCTGGGTGTCGTCTGCATAGCAGTGGTAGGAGAAGCCATGTGATCGAATGATCTCACCCAGTGAGGTGGTGTATATGGCAAAGAGAAGAGGTCCTAGTACAGAGCCCTGGGGGACTCCTGTGGCAAGATGGTGCACGGTAGAGGACTGTCCAAGCCAAGATACGCTGAATGATCGTCCTGTGAGGTACGATTCAAACCAGGCGTGTGCTTTCTCTGTGATGCCCATGCTAGAGAGTGTGGACAAAAGGAAGCCATGGTTGACAGTGTCAAATGCAGCCGATAAGTCGAGCAGGATAAGCACTGAAGATTTGGCAGTCGCTCTAGCTTCTTTTAAGGATTCAGTCAGTGCTAACAGAGCAGTTTCAGTGGAGTGGCCCTTGTTGAACCCAAAGCGGTAAGGGTATTTTAACCACTAACCATCCTGTTTAACACTCCAAAGAGATGTTCTGAGAAATGTAGAGCTCGTCAGAAGATGAAGCCATTTGACTTTAATCCACTGACTTCACACCAACATGTACACACAATATGGGCTTGTATCACTCCCATTCATGATGCTTTTCAGCATAACGAGAAACATGGGGTATGGCGGCATCTACTTACTCTCTCACTTCTAAATACTTTTTCATCTCACAGTATTGCTTTGAATTTAGCCGCTGTTCTCCTTCTTCTAGCTGCCGTTTTCTTTGGGGATCATTGCGTCTCATGCCTTCTGGGATTCTGTAACCAGAAATCTTAAGAGTTCTGTTGGTGTGAGGTCTCCCAGCTCATTAGTTACTATGAGGTCTCAGAGGCGATAGTGGACGCTTTCCAGTAGGTATTGGGATGACATTGGTTACCTGTGATATACAATCTTTCTGTAATGATCCTGGTATTTGTTTATTTTTCCTTGTCTCCTATAGTGCCGCCCTACATCTTTACAAGTGCAACTCGAGATAAAAACCATGAGGTGCTTCACAAGAATTAAAAATATATTTTTTTAAAAACGTAATGAAAAGGTGGAGGAAAAGGAAGTTTTTTACATTAAAATGTGAAGGAAGAAAAAACGAATAAAAATAGTTCATTGTGGAATCCTGAGAAAGGCAGAATGGCTGGAAACAGGTTAAATAGTCTCGTCTCGTCTCGTCTTCCTCCGCTTATCCGGGTCCGGGTCGCGGGGGCAGCATCACAATTAGGGAGCTCCAGGCCGTCCTCTCCCCGGCCTTGTCCACCAGCTCCTCCGGCAGGACCCAAAGGCGTTCCCGGACCAGATTGGAGATGTAACCTCTCCAACGTGTCCTGGGTCGACCCGGGGGCCTTCTGCCGGCAGGACATGCCCGAAACACCTCCCCGGCGAGGCGTCCAGGAGGCATCCTGACCAGATGCCCAAACCACCTCAACTGGCTCCTTTCGATCCGGAGGAGCATCGGTTCTACTCCGAGTCCCTCCCGAATGTCCGAGCTCCTCACCCTATCTCTAAGGCTGAGCCCGGCCACCCTACGGAGGAAACTCATTTCGGCCGCTTGTATCCGCGATCTCGTTCTTTCGGTCATTACCCAAAGCTCATGACCATAGGTGAGGATTGGGACGTAGATCGACCGGTAAATCGAGAGCCTGGCTTTCTGGCTCAGCTCCCTCTTCCCCACGACAGATCGGCTCAGCGTCCGCATCACTGCAGACGCCGAACCAATCCGCCTGTCGATCTCCCGATCCCTCCTACCCTCACTCGTGAACAAGACCCCGAGATACTTAAACTCCTCCACTTGAGGTAGGACCTCTCCCCCGACCCGGAGGTGGCAAGCCACCCTTTTCCGTTCGAGAACCATGGTCTCAGATTTGGAGGTGCTGATCCTCATCCCAGCCGCTTCACATTCGGCCGCGAACCTACCCAGCAAGAGCTGAAGGTCAGAGCTGGATGAAGCTAGGAGGACCACATCATCCGCAAAAAGCAGAGACGAGATTCTCCTGCCACCAAACTCGACACACTCCACACCACGGCTGCGTCTAGAAATTCTGTCCATAAAAGTGATGAACAGAACCGGTGACAAAGGGCAGCCCTGGCGGAGTCCAACCCTCACTGGGAACAGGTCCGACTTACTACCGGCTATGCGGACCAAACTCACGCTCCTCTGGTAAAGGGACTGAATGGCCCTTAACAGAAAGCCACCCACCCCATACTCCTGGAGCGTCCCCCACAGGGTGCCCCTGGGGACACGGTCATAAGCCTTCTCCAAATCCACAAAGCACATGTGGATTGGTTGGGCAAACTCCCATGCCCCCTCCATCACCCTTGCAAGGGTATAGAGCTGGTCCACAGTTCCACGGCCAGGACGAAAACCACATTGCTCCTCCTCTATCTGAGATTCAACTATCGATCGGACCCTCCTCTCCAGTACCTTGGCGTAGACCTTTCCAGGGAGGCTGAGGAGTGTGATCCCCCTATAGTTGGAACACACCCTCAAGTCACCCTTCTTAAAGATGGGGACCACCACCCCGGTCTGCCACTCCCTAGGAACTGCCCCCGATGACCACGCAATGTTGTAGAGACGTGTCAACCATGACAGCCCTACAACATCCATAGCCTTGAGATACCCAGGACGAACCTCATCCGCCCCCGGGGCTCCGCCGCTGTGTAGTTGTTTGACTACCTCAGCAACTTCTGCCCCCGAGATCGGACAGTCCATCCCCAGGCCTCCCAGCTCTGGTTCCTCCTCGGAATGCGCATTGGTGGGATTGAGGAGCTCCTCAAAGTATTCCTTCCACCATCCGACTATAGCCTCAGTTGACGTCAGCAGCTCCCCATCCCCACTGTAAACAGTGTGAGCGAGTTGCTGCCTTCCTCTCCTGAGGCGCCGGACAGTTTGCCAGAACCTCTTTGGAGCCGATCGATAGTCTTTCTCCATGGCCTCACCAAACTCCTCCCACGCCCGAGATTTTGCCTCGGCAACTGCCACTGCTGCACCCCGCTTGGCTATCCGGTACCTGTCTGCTGCCTCCGGAGACCCACAGACCAGCCACGCCCTGTAGGCCTCCTTCTTCAGCCTGACGGCTCCCCGAACCTCTGGTGTCCACCAGCGGGTACGGGGGTTGCCACCACGACTTGCACCGGCCACCTTACGACCACAGCTAGCAACAGCCACCTCGACAATCGCAGAGTGGAACAAGGCCCACTCGGACTCAATGTCCCCCACTGCTCTCGGGACGTGGTCAAAGCTCTGCCGGAGGTGGGAGTTGAAGACCGTCTTGACAGGTTCTTCTGCCAGGCGTTCCCAGCAGACCCTCACTATGCGTTTGGGTCTGCCAGGTCTACGCGGCATGTTCCCTTACCATCTGATCCAACTCACCACCAGGTGGTGATCAGTTGACAGCTCCGCCCCTCTCTTCACTCGGGTGTCCAAAACATACGGCCGCAGGTCAGATGATACGACTACAAAATCTATCATCGACCTGTGACCTAGGCTGCCCTGGTACCAAGTGTACCGGTGGGCATCCTTATGTTCGAACATGGTGTTCGTTATGGCCAAACTGCGGCTTGCACAGAAGTCCAATAACAAAATACCACTCGAGTTCAGATCAGGCGGGCCGTTCCTCCCAATCACACCCCTCCAGGTCAAGCTGTCATTGCCCACGTGAGCATTGAAGTCCCCCAGCAGGACAATGGAGTCCCCTGATGGAGCACTATCTAGCACTCGTGCCAGGGACTCCAAAAACGGTGGGTACTCTGAACTGATATTTGGCCCATAAGCACAAACAACAGTCAGGACCCGTTCCCCGACCCGAAGGCGCAAGGAAGCTACCCTCTCGTCCCCCGGGGTAAACCCCAACACACAGGCAGAGAGTCTCGGGGCTAACAAAAAGCCAACCCCAGCCCTCCGCCTCTCACCCGGAGCAACTCCAGCAAAGTAGAGTGTCCAACCCCTCTCCAGGTCTCGGGTTCCAGAGCCAATGCTATGTGTCGAGGTGAGTCCGACTATATCTAGCCGGTACCGCTCAACCTCTGCCACAAGCTCCGGCTCCTTCCCCGCCAGCGAGGTGACGTTCCATGTCCCAAAAACTAGTTTTCTTGTCCGGGGATTGGACCGCCAAGGCTCCCGCCTTGGTCTGCCACCCGATTCGCATTGCACCGGACCCTTCATGTTCCTCCTGCGGGTGGTGGGTCCACAGTTGGACGAGCCCATGTATCCGGTTCGGGCTGGGCCCGGCCGGGCCCCATGGGCAAAAGCCCGGCCACCAGACGCTCGCTCACGGGCCCCAACCCCAGGCCTGGCTCCAGGGTGGGACCCCGGTAACCCTCCGGGCCGGGTACTCCGACTCTTCGTTTTAACCGCCATGAAAGATCCTTCGAACCGTTCTTTGTCTCACCCTTCACCTAAGACCAATTTGTCATGGGAGACCCTACCAGGGGCACTAAGTGCCCCAGACAACATAGCTCCTAGGATCATTAGGGCACTCAAACTCCTCCACCACGATAAGGTGACGGTTCAAGGAGGAGGGTTAAATAGTCTTAAAAATGATCTATTAGAACAAGAGTGGAATATTGTTTATGAAAGAAATGAAGCAGACCAAGCATATGATACCTTTTTAAATATATTTAAAAGTCAATTTGACAGAAATTGTCCAGTTATCAAAAATATTCAGAGGAATAAGTATAAAGAAAAACCGTGGATGACAAAAGGACTACATAATGCATGCAATAAGAAAAACACACTTTACCGAGAATTCATAAAAACAGAACTACAGAAGCAGAACAAAAGTACAAAAGATATAAAAACAAACTCATAAATATAGTGAGAAGCTGTAAACGTGAATATTTTATTAAAAAGTTAGAGCACAATAGAAACAACATAAAAGGCATCTGGAAAGTATTAAATGGCGTAATTAGGAAAGAGACAGGGAATAATAACCATCCACAACATTTTATAGAGAGAAAAAAATAATATTACAAACATGAATGAAGCAGTGGATGAATTCAACAAATATTATGTGAGCATAGGATCTAAATTGGAGGAAAAAATAATAGTTGATGAGATACAAACGGATGCCACAGAGTATGTTGAAAGAAATAAAAATTCTGTTTTTTTAAGAGCAGTTGATGAGAAGGAGATTCATGAGATAGTTAGAAATCTGAAGAATAAAACCAGTACAGACTGGAACGATATTGACATGAAAACACTGAAATGTGTGATTGAGGGCATTGTAAAACCATTAACACACATTTGTAATCTTTCTTTTCAAAAGGTTTTTTTTTCCGAATAACATGAAAGTAGCAAGGGTAATTCCTATTTACAAGACAGGAGATAAGCATCAATTTACAAATTATAGACCTGTGTCAATACTATCACAATTTTCCAAAATATTAGAAAAGCTGTTTGTTAAAAGATTCGATAATTTCGTTGATCAATGAGTTGCTGACGGAAAGCCAGTATGGCTTCAGGAATAATAGGTCAACAGTCCAGGCACTGATGGATCTTAATGAGGAAATAACAGAATGCACTGATAAAAAGAAGCATGCAATAGGGTTGTTTTTAGATCTGAAGAAAGCTTTCGATACAGTAAACCATGACGTATTGATGAGAAAAATGGAAAAATATGGTTTCAGGGGTATAGTTTTGGACTGGATAAAAAGTTATTTATCAAATAGACAACAATATGTGCAAATAAACCAACATAACTCAGGACTAAGAGAGATACAATGTGGGGTACCTCAAGGATCAGTCTTAGGACCTAAACTATTCATAATGTACATAAATGACATTTGTAGGGTTTCACAAGTATTGAAGTTTGTATTGTTTGCAGATGACAAATGTTTTTTGCTCGGGTGTGGAATTGCAACAGGTCCTGGATGTGGTCACACAGGAAATAAATAAATAAAAAAAATTGTTTGATGTAAATAAACTGTCACTAAATTTAGAGAAAACAAAATTTATGTTGTTTGGTAATAAAAGCAGATACAATGAATTAGATATAGTAATTAATAATGTAAAAATTGAGAGAGTATATGAAATAAAATTTCTTGGGGTGGTCATAGACAGCAGGATCTGTTGGAAGCCACACATCAAATATGTTAGGGGGAAGCTTGCACGGGGCATTGCTATATTGGGGAAAGCTAAGTATATTTTTAATCAGAAAGCACTTTATATATTATACAATACGATGCTACTGCCATATTTGAGCTATTGTGTAGAGGTCTGGGGAAACACGTACAAAAGTCATTTACAGACATTAACAACAATGCAGAAAAGGGCTCTCAGATTAATAACAAATGCAGGATATTTGGATCACACAAATGAACTTTTTATTAAAACACGGACAATGAAGTTCCAGGACTTGGTTAAATACAAAACAGCACAAATAATGTATAAAGTAAGAAACAAATTAATGCCTGATAAAATACAGAAACTGTTCACAGAGAGAGAAGGAGGATATAACCTGAGAGGGACACTAAACTTAAAGATCCATAAGTTTAGAACAACATTAAAACAGATGTGTATCACAATAATAGGGGTTAAATTATGGAACAATTTAGAAGAAGAAATCAAAGTAAGTACAAATATAAATGTGTTTAAAACGAATTATAAAAAACATATTCTGAACAAGTATATGGTGGAAAATAGATGATTTATGTGGGTGTCCTTTATTCTAAGGAAAGTAAATATGAGCATCAATTGTAAAAAGATGTTTTTTTTTCCTTTTTTGTTTTTTTCCACATGGTTTGGTGGTTTTTGGTGACTTGTACCATTTTGTTTGTTTTGTGTTACATTTAGTAAACAAGTAAAAATGACTTGTATAAAGGGGTAGGGACACATAAGTTTCCACTTCAGCCTACTCCTTTTCAGACAGAGAAGAAGAAAAAAAGGGATGATGATGTGTATTTTTTATGTTTGTGTGTTATTTTTATTATGTATGTTTCCTTTGTTTGAAATAAACTAAACTAAAAGAATAAATAAATAAAAATCTCATTGTTAGCAGCTAGCTCTGGGTAAGGCCTCAGCCTCCAGCCCGCGTTATAAGTGCTCGGCCATTAATCAGTTTCTTCCTCTGTGTATTTGTTGTCCAGTAAAGATGGCTAGCTGTGGTATTGATTACACTTACAGACAACTCAAGAAGTCTCTGCTCCATTTTTAATTTTTTTTTTTTTTTTTTTTTTGCGGTAAGTAAAACTACGTTTCAGTACTTTAGTGCACGTGGAGTAAAGTGCTGTGCATTCAACATGATGCTGTTTGGTAAATAGGTAGAAATATGATGTGTTTGTTGGGCTGGGTAACAAAACTTGACACGGTCTCCCTCCCATCTGCAGTGGCAGCTTCGCGGACCTCTGACCTCGATGGAGCAGCAGAGCGGAAGCTGCTGCATGCTCTGGTCACCTGGTTCTTATTGCGGTGGAGCGAAGCTGTAGCAGTGCTGGTCGCCTGTGGGGCTCTCTAACAGAGACCACCGAAACACTGTACCTTGGTGCAGCGATGCGTGCTTCCTGTTGAAGCCTCTCAACAGCGTTTTTCTGGCTAAAAGCATCCACAGACCTACATCCGCTTCCGTTAGCCCATTTAGCTTGTAGCTACGTCAGCCCATATCCTCACAGCCCCACTCCCAGCTCCACCTCTTTGACAATTTCTGTTTTGCCCAGGAAAGCCGGGACATGACACGGCCAAGATGGCGGTGGTGGGAACCACCAACTGGGCTTCAATTCACTTTTCCAGAAGACCTACGGCTGATGTCATGCAAGGTTTGTCCATCTTATATGTACACTCATAGCTTAATGCTGAGGAGTGAGCAAACCTGGCTATGCTCAGCCGCCCTGCGGGACCATGAGACCCCACCCCCAGGGACCATTCATGTCTACATGTCCTTATTCTATATTTATAGAATTTTTAAATCTATCCACCGCCTTCTTGTTGCAGGTTATTAGTTGAACTGCGGAGATCTCACGTCTTTATTTGGGACCAATCATTTTTTTTCAAAGTTTTGGTTGATGAAAGATTCAGTTGTGTGACGTTCAGGCAGCTTCTGACTTTAGTAGTAACGTCTGATCCCAGACTTGTTTCATGCTTTGATTTCTAAACGTATTTCTTAGTAGATTGTTTGTTTGTTTGTTTGTTTGTTTGTTTGTTTAACAAGTGTCATCCAGCAGCGGGTTTACAGAATCTGAAGCTACGTTCCTGCAGAGGCTCGAACACAAACACAACCACAGTCCCACAGCAAAGCCGCTAATTTAAAACTTAATTACCATCCAGTCTCCCTTCTCCCACTGAGCGAGCCAAAGCTCTCAGCTGCACTTGTTTGTTTAGTGGGGTTGGAAAGCAGAAGATGATTTAGTTGTAAAGTGACAATTATAATGTTGATTCTAGTGGTTTGTGGTTTACCATCATCATTAATTAAAGCACAACTGAGCGTCTATAATGAAGAAATAAATAGAACTAAGCTCCATGGGATGCCTTTTGTCTGCTAAGGATTAAAGCAACACCAGTTCCATCACATGGAATTCAATCCTGCTAAACGTTGGATTTTCTCTCATTGTTTTGTTATATGGAGCTCAGGGTAGCAGCTATTGTAAAGAATACAGTGTTTATTGACGAAATTCAGCTGCATTTTTATAAAACAGTAGCAATGCAAGTTTTTATAATCCCTTTTAGTCCCACCAGCAGCAGCAGCAGCAGGAAGAAGTTCACACAATCACACAACCATGGATGCCAGAGGTCTATCCAAACAGGACCAAAACCACAATTTATAGTTTTCTTCAAAATGATTATCTTTCGTTAAACATAACTGCATCTTTCAGAATTGTCCTGTCATTACCCCAGCTGGTGTGGATAGCAGACCATTTTCAGACATTTTGTGACTCAAACTCAACAAAACCGCACCAAGAATGTTGTGAATCTGGTTTGTAAGGTCAGCATGGACTCCACAGGATGAACAAAAGTAGGTGAGTGATAAAGTCAAGTCTTTGATAAGGGTAAGGTAGTACCCAATGTCCCAAAGCATATGGCATGCTCTAAACATGGGAGTGGAGAGGAACAACACCATATAGGACATCAAACAGCGATAGCTAAAGTGATTTTTATTTTTTTTGGCTTACTAGCGGGGACAGCATCAACTCGAGGGACTTTGTGATCTCACGAGTCGAGCGTAGAGCACAGCTGAGAAGCCGCTTTGCGCCTGAGACGCTGCACTGGAGTGCAGCGATTGTCGCAAGTGAACCTCTCCGCTGCAGTTGTTATTACGGATATCTATAATTATAATTTCTACTAGTAACAACTGTAGTGAACCGGTGGCGAGACCCAGAAATTCAACCACACAACACAGGACGAGTGGTGAAAGATGATGTTTTATTGAATAAAACTGAGGATGGTTGCTTGGGATAAGAAAACCACTTGGAGGAACTGCGGAGAGAGAAAGAGAGAGCAGGTGAGAGACGGATTAGCTTTAATGTTTCCAGAACCGGATGTGGCGGAGCTGCTTATCTAAGCTGCAGTGGAGATCGGCAGGCAGGATCTCAAGCAGGAGGGATGCAGCACGTGGGAGGGTTTTCCATTGTAGCGTAGAAGAAGGTCCTGTAATGCAAAGGTTATGACATTTGTCAACAACCTGACCTACCAGAGGGCAGAGGTCACCGGACATTAAGTGTCCAGCCGGTTTCAGCTGCCTGGAATATGGTGTGCTTCTCCATCCCAAAACCGTCCTCTGTTTCTTTGTTCTTACCGTGGACGTCTGCAGATGCCGTCACAGCCTCTGTCCTGTTCATGCAAGTCTGCAAAGCAAAAGGTCTTCTCACAAGATGTGACTCTTTATAAATTGGCAGGGGGATATCTCAGCCTCCTCCCGAGTGCCGGTGCCCACTTCCAATTTTAAACCGCACTTAGACACCGAGGGCTGTGGGTGTAAGTTGGGTGGTGCGGTGGCATCAGCTGGCATAGGCCAGACGATGCCCGCACTGCCCGCTCACCACAGCCATGGAATACACCTCATGATCACACAACACTATAATGGAGCAGGCGGAGGGAGACTAGGGGTCTTAGCCACCTCTGTTGTTGCTTGGCTTCCTGGGGCTGGAGGCTAGGAGGGAGATCTGGCCGTCTGGTTGGGGTCTGGGGTGGTGGGTTGCTGTGCTCAGCGTTGGGCGGGGGAGCCTGCTCATCAGCACCCCAGCAGAAAGGGTCAAACTCTGGTTACCGGTGATGGTTGTACCCCATGTGCAGCAGTACCGGGACCAGAGTGAATAGGGTGTGTATGGGGAGCATGAGTGGGTGTCCGGCGTGCATTTTTGTAAGTCTTGGGTTGTATGTGCATGTGTGAGCATGAGGGAGGGAGCGTGTGACTGCGTTTGTGTATGACTGTATATGTCAGGTGGGGCCTTTGACTCCTCCCCTCTCCTGGGACTTCTCTTGATGATATAGATCTTCGTCCCCCCTCCCCCTGCCACACCTGGTGTGGGGGGTTATGCCTTGGTCTTCCTGGGTGTTCATGGCAACCGGGTCTGGGGGTTTAATATTTTTGGCATCTGCCTGACCAATCCCGGTGGCTGCCTGGTTGCTTGGGGTGTGGGGGCCCACTGCCCCCACACCCCAAGCAACCAGACCCCCCACCCAGACCTACTGAGGGGTGATGCAGCCACCAGGCAACAACCCATGGCCGCCTCCGAGACCCCCCAAGGGGCCCCACTCACAACCACCAGTAGTCCACCCCCCTCGAGGCAACCCAAGCACCTCCAGAGCAGGGCAGCAGCCCCCCAGCCCCAGAAACCCTCAGTGAACCCACCTCCAGGGAACGTCTGGATACTAAACAAATGAAACATGACAGGGTATGAATAAATAGATGTGATGGAGTGGATGCAGTGATGTATGTGCTGAGGAGGAAAAATCAGCTCCACAGACTACAGCACATCCTGGCTTTGAGGTCAACTGCTGGACCAGTCTGTAGAAGATGAGAAGAAGGCAAAAACACACCTTTTTATTACAAGCTTTTACGAAACATTCAATTAAAGGCATAAAACACATTCTACATGATATCTGAAGTAATAAAACATTAATAAAGCAGCTATAAGACACAACAGCACATATCTATCCTCCTCTGTTAGGCGTCTTCCTTTATAGCTGCTGGAGGCTGCTTGGATCGAGGTGGTCATTCCAGCGTGAGCTGGACCAGGACTTTCCACATCCTGATGGACACTACGTTGGGTTCTGGCATACTGTTGAGTTTCGGCCACTCCTGGTCACGTGCAGCGATGACGTCCTCTTTAGACGCCCTCTAACCCTAACCCTAACGGGAACAGAAGTGCTGCAACAGCCTAAAATGAGAGAGATTAGAGTTTACGTTTTAAATATTTCTTATGTTTACTTTATTTAAAGTCATTTTTATTTTTACATTATATTGTGGGCAGTCCAAGGCACACCTGTACATTATTCATGCTTCTGATCAGCCCCTTGAAATGCCACACCTGTGAGGTGGGATGGATTGTCTTGGTAAAGGAAGAGTGCTCACTAACACACACGTAGACAGATTTCAGAAGAATATGTGAGAGTCATGGGTGTTTTGTGTGTGTAGACACAGTTTCAGATGTTTGAGTTCAGCTCATGAAAGACGGGATCAAAACCAAAAGTGTTGCGTTTATATTTGTGTTCAGTGTAGGACGCGCCATGTTGAATAAAGGTTTCTCTGTGGAAACTGCTTGTTCCCATGTTGCATTTTCATTACGGTGAAGTGTAGCCCAAAATGTGATGTTTTAATACCTAATACATTTTTCTAAATAATAATAATAATAACGTGCAATAACAGTAAATTCTGTCATGAAGAACATTTATTTCTGGCACAGTGCTTTGATGAAGGCTAAAAATATGTCACCAAATATCCACACTGTTACATTATAAGTGATGTCAGCCGTGTCTCATCATCCAGACGTGATTGTGACCATCACTTTTAGCTCATCGGTTGTCTGATACTGAAATAGAAATGAATAAAGTGGTGTTTGTTGAGGGGTGAACTACCTTTGCTTACACGGTTAGAACACTTTTAGATCCGAGTATCACCTTTTGGTTCTCTTCCAGGCTTCACTGGTTAAACTGGATGTAGCTATGTGAAATCCCCACTGGCCGCAGCCTCCGGTGTTTGGATGCTAGATGTTTTTCCTGTTAAAGTAAAGCAGACATTTTTAATTAAATTTAAGATTTTTACAGCAGACCTGTTTACACTCGCCATCGGGCACACCAACCAGTTGGCAAAGCCATTTGTTAAAACAACACGTAGTCAGTCCTCCAGTACAGCTGCTAATTTAAAGCCCAAGTACTGTTTTACCACTTTCCAGAGGCTGCAGCTGTTTGGTGTGCGGTTAGAGGAAGAGAAAGTGATTTAGAGCTGAAATGAGATAATGATGATCTTCATTCTAGTAATTTCTGAGACAAAAAAACATCCTAATTTAAATCAGTCCAGACAATCTGTGATTAAAGCGTGGCAGAAGAAGCTGATGGGCTCAGGGCAAATATAATTATGGGTACTTTAGTCATCAGGATCCTGACACTGGTATCTGGTTTTCTCAGAACGTCTGACTGAAACACTTAACTTGAACCATTTTTTACGCGTTTAAATGTTCTTCTTTGTTTCTGTGCTGATCTTTGCCCAGCAGCAGAATGGATTTTATGGTGCCATCAGTCCAGTTTTTAGACTCTAAAGTACAGTCCAGTACAGTCCTCTATTTTATTTACCAAAGTTTAACGTGGAGAACACGACTGTTCCTAAAACGGAGCCTTGCGGGACTCCACAGGTGAGAGGAGCTGTGGAAGAGGAAGAGCTTTCGAACAGTAAAGGTTCCGGCTATTCCAGAGCTTTTCCTTTAGTCCACACTGTGGCCCAGTACAGGACTGGGAATCATTCACGCCATAAAACTACGACCTAAACCAACTCAGATCATGGCTCATGCAGTGGATTTTGTGATTTACAAAAGTTATTTAAAAGCTTTAAGATGCTGTTTGTACTCAAATGGGTTTCTAAACCAGATGGAAATGACTCAGTGATGTCACTTCCATCTCAGAAGTCTGGTTAAAAATGTATTTTCCTATAACTTCAAAAGTGATGGTCTGAAAAGAGTGATAAAGGTTTGGTTTTAATATCAAGCTGAACGGCCATCTTGTGTCTCAGCAGGCTGACTGCAGACGCTTTAGAACGTGGGAGAGGGTTTGGTGTGATTTAGATGTGACATGGGGCGATGTGGTCATAATATGGAGGTAAGGAAGAGCTGCTGCTGTATAACTGAGTCCTCAGCAGTGTGGTTTTAATCACTGTAATTCACTAGAGTCTCCCATTACTGCTGGATGCTGCGAGGAGACAGCAGGGATGATCTGGGGCCGACTTTTCTCTGCAGATTTGTTTGGTTTCTCTGTGCCTGCTGAGTTCTGTTTGGTGGGTTTAGTCGGTCTACTAGAGTACCCAGTGTTTTAGGAGTTACTTTAGAGGGATCATGGCAGAATATTTAATAACATCTGAGGATTTTTTTAACACTTCCGTCACCATATCACAAGAAACTAATGTCAACTTCTATGATTTTAGTTAGAACAGGAAGTCACGGTACTGATAAAACTATTTATGCAGGAAAACTACAAAGTTCAGGAGAGAATCACCGAAGGGGCCGATTACCAAAACTGTCAATCAAGCTCATGTGTTGATGAGTTCCTGAAGTGAGTAGACAGCCAGGTAAGGAAGAACTGCAAGGAGACATCGGGACCACAGTGGATTCATTACAAAGCTTTGGGGCAGCTCTGTGATACGAGCGGACAAGAAAAGGACAGTTTCGTGTATCTCAGTGTTCTAAAAGAGATTTATACATTTATTTATACATTTATTTTCACTGACTGTTGACTAACAGAATTAAGACGTAAATGGACGTAGCAACAGTGGGCACCACTTGTGCTGATAAAGCGCAACAATTTTTATAGAGCAAGTTCACTGAGAAACCATTTTTTACGCATTAATTTTGAAAATAATCGGTCACTGAGTGTTTCGTGCAGGCTGAACATGAAAATAGTCTCCTACACCGATCTCCTGCAATAGCTTCTGATAGAAAACAGACGGTGAAACTCTAGGATTAGAAAATCCTGACAGATCTACGTCACACTGTCACTTAAACACTTAAATTGCTTTAAGAGCTTAATGTATTATTAACACCACTTGAGACCTATAAGCTGTGACAAACTGTCTAAATATAGAATATCACCTGCTTGGTCTTATTGTTTTAATCAGAAGATTCCAGGATTCTCTTATTCATTAAGGGATTGCACACACTTCATTTTGATTCAAGAAACAGTCAGGTTTATTAAAATTAAGAATTTATTTTACAAACAATTAAGACTTGACAAAATGTTTAAACTGTTATTTACCTTGAGTGGATGGATCTAAGGATGGTGTCTGGAGCTTATGTGTGAATATAAGGTAATGGAGTCAGAATCTCCATTTCTCAGAGAGCTGAGTTCTGGACATAAAACAATTTGGTTTGCAAATAAGTTATAAAGTTGTTTTTATCAAAACCACATACAGACGCTATCTCGCTACCTCACCCGTTCTGGAGACCCCCGTTTGGGTCTGAGATGTCAAGGAGCCGGCGACCCCACTGCACTTGGTTCGTAGAGAAACCTCGATGCAACCAAATCAGTCCTGGGATGTCTCCGGGTCACAACGATGGATGAAACCGAGCGTCTTAAAAATAACTCTGAAGGAGTTTGCGTCAGCTTTGTACTGCAGGTATTATCTTGTTGTTCTCAGCTTCGCAGGTGCGAAAAAGGTTAAAGGTTTTGACAACGTGTCAAAATCCTTCTGGTCAAAGAGGCTTTTTGCTCAGATGGCCGGTCTGAAGCTTTTCTCTAGAACCCTCGAACTGTTCGAACGGAGGGAAAAACCAGAGTTTTAATGGATTGATGTTATGAATCGGTTAGCCAACCAAAAGTTGACAAGTCTGAGGATATTACCAAGCATCTCAGAGACACCCTCTTCGATCCGGAGACTATGAATCTGGGCAACAGGTTAACTATGTGTCATGCGCTAACTTAACTTTACTCTGTCTTTGTTTAAGTGCAAATGGTGATGACCTCACCCAGTAAACATGCTAAGCATATATCATTAAGCACAGATCAATGAACATTTCTTTGTTTCCCAATTCTTCTCCTTTCTTCTGGGAATAAAGGAGTTCATTTAAAAGAGTTTCTCTGTGATGGACCTTGGAGGAGAGAATGCTATTGTTTATCTTTTATTATCTCTGTCAGGCTCTGATTCCAGCTGGTGTGAGGAAGCAGGCTCTGATTTAAAGGGACTACGTGCAGACTTCCAGTCTCCTGTGAGGGGAAAATATTGTAGGTTGTGTCATAGCCAGGGTAAGTCGACCTGGCTGTGGATCTGACCTGTGGGATCCCAAAATCAGGCCATTTTGTGACGTTACGCCACGATCACAGTCTCCAGGAAGACGATGTTCATGACTCCATTGAGAAGAACTTCTACGTGGACAACTGGCTACAAAGCCTCTCCTCCCCAGATGCGGCTAAAAGGGTTATGGACAAACTACAGTCACTATTAACAGATGGAGGATTCAAACTCAGGCAACGGTCCAGCAACATCCCAGAGCTCATTAGCCATCTGCCAAAGGTGTTGAGGTCAGAGAGTAGCAAACAGTGGCTGAATCAAACTCCCACAACCCCCCAAGAACCAGCTCTGGGTTCATGTTGGATGTGCTCCTTCTGCAGTACAAGTCCAGGCAGCTGGGAAGAAATCCTCCAACCCTGAGGAACATCTATCGAGTTCTGGCTAGCCAGTGTGACCCACTTTGTTTTCTTGTCCCCTTCACTACAAGGGCCCTAACCCTAACCCTTCACTACAAGGGCCCTAACCCTAACCCTAACCCTTCACTACAAGGGCCCTAACCCTAACCCTTCACTACAAGGGCCAAAGTGCTGGAAAGTATGTGCAGCCTTGACTGGAGCTCAACTCGCCAACCTGCTTCCCAAAGAGTTCACCCTACCATTATCCAGACTGGAGACACAAAATAAATCACTTCAATAACAAACCTTTTGTCTGTGACTCAGTCAGAACTAACAGAACATAAATCATAATGAATGGAACCCCTAGTCTCCATTACACCCTGGGTGTCAAAGATGTAGAGCCCAACCTGTTAACCCCAAGATAGCAGACCTTCCCCTTTCATGCCTTCGATTGCATCAGCCAGCCTTCTTCTCTCCCGGCATCGAGTGCTTTGGACCAATAAAGGTGAGGGTTGGCCGGCGAAATGAAAAATGCTGGGGCCTGCTTTTTAAATGTTTTACTCGTGCTATTTATATCGAGGTACTGTCTAGTACCAGTACTGACTCATTTCTGATGGCATTGAGGAGATTTGTGTCTTACCGGGGAAAACCATCTGAAATACTGTGCGACCAAGGCACTAATTTCAGAGGTGGAGAGAGGGAGCTATGTGAAACCTTCAAGGCCCTTCATCCCTCCACATAGGCCCAGTTAGCAGCGCATCAGATTAAGTTCCGGTTCAGTCCTCCAAGTGCTCCCCGCTTTGGAGGTTCTTGGGAGCAAGAGATCAGATCCATAAAGACGGCCTTAACCTCTACCCTGGGCTTGCAAGTTGTAAATGAGGAGATGCTACAAACTGTACTGATTGAGATTGAGGGGATGCTCAACTCAAAACCACCGGGGTACGTATCATACGACTTGGCTGACCGGGAGCCCATCACCCCAAATTTGTTGGGGCGGCTAGACCTCAAGTGATTTACCATGACTCGGAGCTGATTGGACGACGACAATGGAGAACCTGCCAAGTGTTATCTGATCGTTTCTGGACACAGTTCATACGCCACCACCTACCCACACTGCAGACACCATCATAGTGGCAGAAGGACACCTCTCCCATTCAACAAGGCGCTGTGGTGATGATAGTGGATCCCCAACTCCCCGGAGCATTGTGGCCCATTGGATAGATCACCAAAGTATTTCTGGGAGCTGATGGCCTGATCCGGGCCGCTGAGGTTAAAGTGAAGGACCGTACCTACATGCGACCAGTGAGTGGTCTTGTTAGACTACCTGCTGTACCAGAACCAGATGGACAGTAAACTCTGCTGCAGACTTGCTGCTGCAAGTTTGGGGGCAGCTGTTCTGAAAGTTAGACTTAGGTGCAGTTCTATGTTTGGCCACCAGAGGGTGGACGTTTTATGAGTAATATTTAGTTAAGCTGACAGTGTTCATGAAGAAACAGCAGAAGTTACAGGAATCACTTAGTGGGTGTGTTTATATGAGTGTGCGTCTTTAAGACGGGTGAGTGACAATATCTGTCAGTTTCAGGGAAGAGAGACTGTTAGTTCACTGCTGTGGACATTTTCTGTTTACTTGCTTTACTTAAGAGGAGCTATGGCTATGCTAAGCTAGGTTTTGACTTGAGTTGGTGATATTTATTTTGTTTGGTGGCCTTTTTTGTACTTTATTTACCATTATAAGTGAGAAACAGTAGACTGGAGCGATTTGGTATTGTGGGGATGAAGGTTTTATTTCTCTTTATTATCAAATGTAGTTAATGCTATATATATCTGCTTTGAGCCTAGTAGGTAGGCTCGTACTATATGTAGCCTTAAGATGTGACCTAATAATGTGACCATTTGTGTTGACATTGGGTTGTAATTCATATATTTTTTGATTTGTTGTAGAACCACGCATTTACACACACATCCCATCTCTGCCAGTCAGTTAAATCACCTGGCCTTATCATTACCTGAGGGTTATATCTGCATTTAACTAGTGCACACTCTGCAATCACGACCTTGGTGAACCGGACATTAGTCTCAGAAATCTATCTAACAATATCTGTATGGACCA